>NW_024038738.1:0-13878 GCF_016077235.1 Cyprinodon tularosa | reverse complement strand
ATAAGACGTTCTATAAATTCTGTCTATAAACGTGTCTTTGAAACTTTTTCTATAAAACGTGTCTTAAGACATGTTCAAGACGTGTCTTTGAACTGTCTATAAAACTTTCCCTATAAGATTTCTAAAGGGGGGTTTTTAAGACGTGTCTATAGGACGTGTCTATAAGACATGTTGATAAAACGTGTCTATAAGACGTGTCTTTGAGACGTGTCTATAAGACATGTTGATAAGACTTGTCTATAAGACATGTTGATAAGATGTGGCTATAGGACGTGTCTATAAGACATGTTGATAAAACGTGTCTATAAGACGTGTCTATAAGACATGTTGATAAGACGTGTCTATAAGACATGTTGATAACATGTGTCTATAGGACGTGTCTATAAGACATGTTGATAAGATGTGTCTATAGGACGTGTCTATAAGACATGTTGATAAAACGTGTCTATAAGACATGTTGATAAGACGTGTCTATGAGACGTGTCTATAAGACATGTTGATAAGATGTGTCTATAGGACGTGTCTATAAGACATGTTGATAAAACGTGTCTATAAGACGTGTCTATAAGACATGTTGATAAGACTTGCCATAAGACATGTTGACAAGACGTGTCTATAAGATGTGTCTTTGAGACGTTTTATATAAGACGTGTCTAAGGCATGGGTCTTTAGATGACTCTAGATGACTTGATATTTCAGGAATAAAACATCTAGAATAACTCTAAAAGATATATTAAATGTTGGTGCATTGTCAGGCTGTCATGAAACTGATTAGGATCCGGAATGAGAGATTATAAAATGAATGATCTAATTATTTTTTTTCTTTCATATATCCAGACTTCAAGCAGAATGTTCGAGCCGCTCCCATCAGGACAGTAGATGTCTACAACCTGATGTGCTGGACATTAGGTGTGAATCCTTTGCCCAATAACGGATCCTGGTCTCGAGTTGAGCATCTTCTAAATGGCTGTAAAAGCCCATTCCAGTCTGGGACAACCTGGACATGCAGTATTGGTTTGGTGGGGGTGCTGTTAGTATTTTACTAGATGATAACCTGTTTCTCTGATTGGAATGAAGGTGTTTATCTGGATAATAGTTGCAGTGATTTGCTGTGATTGGCAGAGGGTAATGAAACTGGGTCCCAGACTATCAGCGGCAGGTGGACCAGTGGATACTACCTCTTTTTTAATGAAATATTAAAATTACATTTTGTAAAATCCTTTAACACTGCAGAGAAGGGTTTAAAAAAATAATTTAAAATGGACTGAAATGTAAACTTGTAATGACTGGTCGTCTCTATATGACTATGTTTCTTAAACTAACATTTCAACATACTTCTGTTGGGTTGATTTCTCTTAGGATAATAAAAATGTGCAGAACCTCATTTTGCTTTGCATTGTTTTTTTTGGTTTGTGTTCATTCATCACATATTTTTTAATAAAATAAGTAAGAACCTTTTTCTGCATTTCCTCAGACTCAAAGCAATACAAAAAAAAAACAATGGAAGCTGAAAGTAGCTCATCATTTGATCTAACTTAGGTAAAATGTACTTGATATGAAAAAGGAAAACATCAAACTGGAACAGCCCTGGTCTTACTGGAACTACTGGATTCATAATTATGACCTCCTTACTAAGGCTGTTAGTCTTTAGGAAGGAAAAAAAAACAACACATTTTTTTGTTATAAACAAAGTTAAACAAAAGAACAGTCCAGCATTTGTTCAATGAAACCCTTTGTTTTGTCTGTTTTGTCTGCTTTCTGCTCTTAAAATGGGAAATTGCTGGTAGCATTCACACCAGGGGTACTATTAGATTAGAGAGAAAAATAGAATAAAATCAGAAATGGGCTGAATGAAAATTTATTATAGAAACATGTTGAATGTTCAGAAACCTTCATTACATAAAACATTAGAGAATATTAGCTGTGCGGGAAAAAGCAGTGGTATAATTTCAAGAGGAACAGAGCATCCAGGAGGTATATTTAAATAGATCTGGTTCTTAACAGCTTGGCTTACACATGTCGCCACCTTTTAAAACATGTCTTATAAACTTATATAACCTAATCCTTATAAACTAACCCTTGTAACCTAACCCTTACACTTCTAACCTAACCCTACAAGTTTTAACCTAACCCTTATAACCTAACCCATCCATCCATCCTGGTTCTCCCCCTGGGCCTCCTCCCGGTGGGACGTGTCTGGAACACCTCACCAGGGAGACGTCCAGGAGGCATCCTAATCAGATGCCCAATCCACCTCAACTGGCTCCTCTCGATGTGGAGGAGCAGCGGCTCTACTCTGAGTCCCCCCCGGATGACTGAGCTCCTCACCCTATCTCTAAGGGAGAGCCCAGACTCAAAAAACTCATTTCAGCCGCTTGTATCCAGGAACTGGTTCTTTCGGTCATGACCCAGAGTTCATGACCATAGATGAGGGTAGGAACGTAGATCGACCGGTTAATCGAGAGCTTTGCTGTTTGGCTCAGCTCTCTCTTCAACACAACAAACCGATACAGGGCCCGCTTCACAGACGACGCCGCACCAATCCGCCTGTTGATCTCCCGCTCCATCTTCCCCTCATTCCTTAACAAGAACCCAAGATACTTAAAGTCCTCCACTAGGGGCAGTACATCCTCCCCAACCTGGAGAAGGCACTCTACCCGAAATTTCCGGCTCAAGACCATGGTCTTGGATTTGGAGGCACTGATCCTCATCCCGTCTGCTTCACACTGGGCTGCGAACCGCTCCAGTGAGAGCTGTAGATCACGCCACGATGAAGCAAATAGAACCACATCATCTGCAAATAACAGAGACAATCCTAAGGCCACCAAAACAGATCCCATCAACACCTTGGCTGCACCTAGAAATTCTGTCCATAAAAGTTATGAACAGAATCGGTGACAAAGGGCAACCTTGGCAGAGTCCAACCCTCACCGGAAACAAGTCAGACTTACTGCCAGCAATGTGGACCAGACTCTGACACCTTTTTATCCAGACCAGGGAACTTTTCATCCAAACCAGGGAACTTTTCATCCAAACCAGGGAACTTTTCATCCAAACCAGGGAGCTTTTCATCCAGACTAGGGAACTTTTTATCCAAACCAGATAACTTTTTATCCAAACCAGGGAACATTTATCCAGACTACAGAACTTTTCATCCAAACCGTGGAACTTTTTATCCAGATCAGGGAACTTTTCATCCAGACCAGGGAGCTTTTCATCCAGACCAGGGAACTTTTTATCCAAACCAGATAACTTTTTATCCAAACCAGGGAAGTTATCATCCAAACGGGGGAACTTTTTATCCAGACCAGGGAACATTTATCCAAACTACAGAACTTTTCATCCAAACCGTGGAACTTTTTATCCAGATCAGGGAACTTTTCATCCAGACTGGGGAACTTTTCATCCAAACCAGGGAACTTTTAATCTAGACCAGGGGACTTTTCATACAGACCAGGGAACATTGATCCATACCGGGGAAGTTATCATCCAAACCGGGGAACTTTTTATCCAGACTAGGGAATTTTTTATCCAGACCAGCGAAGTTTTTATCCACACCAGGGAACTTTTCATCAAGACCAAGGAACGTTTCATACAGCCCAGAGAACTTTTATCCAGAACAGGGAACTTTTCATCCAGACCAGGTAACATTTATCCAGACAAGGGAACTTTTCATCTAAACTTGGGAACTTTTCATCCGGACCAGGGAACTTTTTATCCAAACCAGGGAACTTTCCAAACCAGAACAGGAAACTTTATATCCAGACCAGGGAACTTTAATCAGACCAGGGAACTCTTCATTCAGATCAGAGAACATTTGTCAAGACCAGGAAACTTTTAATCTAGAACAGGGAACTTTTTATCCAGACCAGGGAACTACTGGATGAAAATACTATACTATACACTCACAGGCCACTTTATTAGGTACACCTGTCCAACTGCTCGTTAACACTTAATTTCTAAGCAGCCAATCACATGGCGGCAACTCAGTGCATTTAGGCATGTAGACATGGTCAAGACAATCTCCTGCAGTTGAAACCGAGCATCAGTATGGGGAAGAAAGGTGATTTGAGTGACTTTGAACGTGGCATGATTGTTGGTGCCAGAAGGGCTGGTCTGAGTATTTCAGAAACTGCTGATCTACTGGGATTTTCACGCACAACCATCTCTAGGGTTTACAGAGAATGGTCCGAAAAAGAAAAAACATCCAGTGAGCGGCAGTTCTGTGGGCGGAAATGCCTTGTTGATGCCAGAGGTCAGAGGAGAATGGCCAGACTGGTTCGAGCTGATGGAAGGGCAACAGTGACTCAGGTTTCTTCAACGTTTCACAGGCCAAGCTGATGGTGAGACGGAGCAGGGACCCACTAACACCTGATTGGTCACCCTGCACATTAAGGCGAAGCAAATCGATTACAGAGACTGTGATCCACAGGTTGTGAACATTTTCTGATACAGTAGGTGGCGACTCGATTCGCCTTAACCCCGCCCCCTAACTTTGATGGGTGAGTTTGACAGATTCTTTTAATGGTTTCGATGCACTGCGACACAGGACCATGAAATAATTAAATGCACACTGAAATAATTATATATATTTTTTTAATTAAATGAAGATGTATTTTATTAAATTAATGACACATTTATATATTTAATTCCTTATTTATTTAATGAATTACACATTTAATTAATTGTTTATCGCTGTATTTATTTATTTAATTGTGGCACTTTATATTAGTGACGTGGTTTTAATTAATGAATGACACATTTATTTATTTAATTCCACATTTAATTAATTATTGACACATTTAATTATTTATTTAATGCTGTATTTATTTATTTAATTTTGGCACTTTTTATCCTCCATACATAGTAGGTTACCTGGTCTATTAAAACAATCTCTCTTAGTTAAAGGCACAGTGCAGAATTTGTGACTAAAAGAGTTTGACTCATAGGAGTTACTTAAAATGATTCGTCAGGACAATATACAGTGATTGACTCTATCAGTGCTACCAGCAGGGCTCCCCTCTTCAAATATAGACTATGGAGGTTGGGAGAAGACGCCCTGCCGTTGGCCAGGTCAGGTGACCTGGAAGAACGTATGGCTTTACAGCAGCAGGCTCTTATGTCATCATGGAGCTAAGGCTTTAGCTCTACTGGTCATGGCTGAGGGAAGGAAAAAGTTTAAAACTTCTGAGGCTAAAAAGAGGAAATGTAAAAGAGATTGAGGAAAAATCTATTATTACAGTTCAGTCTAGGAGCGTGATTTTGATCATGTAGAATCTTATTTTAGTGATGTACAAATTAGATCTATAAAACAGAGAGATTTCTTAAATAAATGTAAAAACGGCCTGCCATAGCCCACTTGAGTAACAATCTTCTTCTTCGCCATCTTCCTCTCCTGTGTAGCTGTATCGCTGTTTTTCCGTAAACAAATTCTCTAGTTTTATTCATTTCCTCATTAAAAACTCTAGTTCCAGTGGGGTAAAATCGGCACTTCCTGTTGCCTGTTGTCATGGTGACTCGTTGAATCGGTGCCCCACTGATAATGGCTTCTCATACTTGTTACGCACGTGTTAAACTCTGAGTGGACCCAGTTAGAGTTGATTGAACTAATTCATAGCAGCCAACCCAAACCCTACTCAGAGTCAGGGGCACCGCCAGGAATTTGGGGCCCCATGAAAGACATTGATAGACTCCCCTCAGCCCGGGGCCCTTATATTCTTACTCTTCCCCCCCCATACAGCACCCCTGTTCAGAGTTCCCACCTTTAGGGGGTGAGCCAATAGAAAGCTTTATTGCCATTGAACCCTGTAGCTGTGGTCACCTGCGTTCATTTAGATCAGATGGTGACGATGAGGGCAGGAAGTTTCTCCACTCCTGGCTGGATGATTGGTGGCGAGCAGCGGGCAGAGATCCACAGCTTACCCAGTCGCCTGGCTGCTCAGGCGCTGCTGGAGGACCACCAGGTGTCCCTGAACAAGAGGGCCTAGTGAGAGGTCGGTGCTGATAAATGATGTCATTCTGGGCTTCCACGCCGCTCCGATCAGACCAAATGGGAAAACCTGTAACTAGACGGATGGATCCGCTCAGGAAACATGGCGAGCGAGCAGCAGCTGGAGACGGTTTGCAGACATAAACATGTAGAGACATCCAGCTCATGGAGAGGCTTTGATAAACTAAACGGCTGTTTATACTTCCTGGCTGGCTGTTTATACTGAAGCAGAACCCGTCTTCCTCACAGACTCATTGAAACTCTTAGAATGACTGACTCAGGTTCTAACACCAGATAATCAATTATTATTATCATTGTTTACCCGTGATTAACCTGTGATTAACCTGTGCTTACGGTTCTGGATAAATTCGTAGATGTCGCCGCTGTGGGCGGAGCCTCAGAGTTGATTTCAAATGGTGACGCTGCCGATCCTCTGGTTGGTCTGTTGACCATCAATCATTCAATCAGCCACAGAATAAGGTGAAGATTCTAAAACAATGGCACCAGAGGATTTATTGAAGGAATAATGAACAAACATGCAGAGGCCACGCTGCGTACAGACATTCAGCCGGTTAGAACCGGTTCCTCCTGCTCCAACGTTCCATCAAACTACAGAAAATGAAGACAGACACCCTGATCTTCAAGCTGCTCAAAGTTCCAGAGATTCTGCTTCAATCAGTGAGGAGCTGCGGGTCAGCCCATGTTCTGCCGGTTTCCATATCCTCTACGGTGTTCATCTTTCCACTCATCCCAGTTTCTGGCTTTCAGCAAAGCAGCTGGGTCATCATTTGCAGCCTGTTTCTCCTTTTCTTCTTCGTCCCTCTCCTGGGCGTCCACGTCCTCCTCCCCAGGGACTCTCCTGGCAACGCCCTGATCAGGAAGGGCTCCTTGTCTTCGATGCTGCTCGTACCAGTCATCCACCGTCATGGTGGGGAGGCTGGGGTAGCCGGCGCCGAGGACGCGGGCCTGTGGAGCCAGAGAAGCAAAACGCATCAATCAGTCAGCATTTCTGGGAGGAACTACAGGCTGCTGCTGCTGGCAGGGGGACCAGTGGAACCAGTGAAAACAGTGGCACCAGTGAAAACAGTGGCACCAGTGGAAGCTGCTGACGTAAAGCTGGACCTCTGACGTAAAGATGGACCTCTGACGTAAAGCTGGACGCCTGACGTAAAGCTGGACGCCTGACGTAAAGCTGGACGCCTGACGTAAAGCCGGACGCCTGACGTAAAGCCAGGACCTCTGTCGTAAAGCTGGACCTCTGACGTAAAGCTGAACGCCTGACGTAAAGCTGGACGCCTGACGTAAAGCCGGACGCCTGACGTAAAGCCAGGACCTCTGTCGTAAAGCTGGACCTCTGACGTAAAGCTGAACGCCTGACGTAAAGCTGAACGCCTGACGTAAAGCTGGACGCCTGACGTAAAGCCGGACGCCTGACGTAAAGCCAGGACCTCTGTCGTAAAGCTGGACCTCTGACGTAAAGCTGAACGCCTGACGTAAAGCTGGACGCCTGACGTAAAGCCGGACGCCTGACGTAAAGCCAGGACCTCTGTCGTAAAGCTGGACCTCTGACGTAAAGCTGAACGCCTGACGTAAAGCTGAACGCCTGACGTAAAGCCGGATACAGATGGGTCTTACAGCAGCGGTCAGGTGATCCGTCTCCTGTAGCTGATTGGGTAGAGTTTATGCACAGAGAACGCTGCTGTTAGTTCTCCAGCAATGGTCAGGCAATGACCTCCAGCCCCTCGTTCAGGTCAGAGCCTCTAGCTTCCAATGATAGCAGCCTTAAGGGCTGCTCGCCGTAATATCAATCAGCAACAGTCCAGTCCAATTTTAAATCCCATTTCATTCCTCAACACGGCTGGAAAACAAAAAGTATTGGAGCAAACATTTTAAAAGCCAGTCACTGAAAATAGTCGTCACTGCTTCAGTCAGATCTATAAACGGATGAAAATGCGAAACAGATGTCAAACAGGTGTCAGCTAGAACCGGTACCGGTCCACTGGGTCTGGTACCAGGCCTCTATAGTGGCTTCCATTCAGTGTTTGCTGGAAGCTCTAATGTGAGCAGAGAGAAACCATAATGGGGTCAAAAACACACCAACCGTAGGATGCTGCTGGTCAGGAGGCTAGCTAACGTTAGCTCACCATGGTTCAGACTCACCTGCACAGCATCTCTGGTGAGGACAAAGGGCTTCATGGGCCTCCTGGACGGCTGCGCCGCTGGATGAGCAGAACTCTGCTTCAGGGCGTCCATGTTCTGCAGGATCTCCAGCTCCTGGTCGATGGACTCCATCTCCTCCAGAGACACGCCGACCCACCGCTGGATGTTCAGAAGGTAGAACTCTCTGCTGGCCTCGTCGTCCGCCTGGCCGCTCTCCACCAGTCTGCGAACGTCTGACAGTCTGGCCTCCAGCTCCTTCCTCTGCCGATACCGTTCGATTTTAGACTGCCTCTTGGCTGCCATGGCAACCAGGCTGGGTGGGCCTGCGGAGGAAGACTGAGACCAGAAGAACATCATTATATCAGTGTTGACATTATGAATGTTTTTGTGCTCTCATTTGTTGTTGTTTTGATCATTATTGGATGATTGTTTGTCACATCACGTGACCTGTCTAATTTAACACACTCGTGTATAATAAAGGGTGTGTCCTTCAAACAAAGGAGGAACAACACGAAAACTGACTGAGTCTCATGCTGTCACGTTGAACGCTGTGCTGAAAAGTTGATTCTGCTAACAGGTTATGGGCCCAGAATGTCCAGAATCAATACAGAAACTGGTGAATGTCCAGACAGACAGTGATCACCTGCTTTGTAAGTAAACAAGGAAAATGAACAGAAGAGAAAAAGACATGGCACACAGCCGCTGGTCAAGACTTCTCTTTGATGGAGACGAGAAAAATTATGAACTATGGGAAACAAAGTTTTTAGGACATCTTCAATTGCAAGGGCTGAAACAGACAATTTTGACAAGCCCCTCCGATGATGACAATGAAGAGGAAGATGCGACGAAAAACGCTGAGGCTTATGCAGAGCTCATTCAGTTTTTGGATGACAAAAGTCACTTATCATGCATGACGCGGCAGACGACGGGCGTGCGGCGCTGGGAATCCTGCGGGCCCATTATGCTGGCAAAGGAAAGCCCAGAGTGATCAACCTGTATACTGAGCTGACTTCACTGCAGAAATCACCCTGTGAGTCGGTTACGGAGTACATCATCAGAGCTGAGACCGCAATCACCGCTTTAAGAAGTGCAGGTGAGGCGCTGAGCGACGGACTTCCGATCGCCATGATCCTGAAAGGACTTCCAGAGACATTTAAGCCATTCGCTATTTATATCACTCAGAGCGAAGATGGTGATAAGAACTTTATATTGAACAACCAGAGGGCTACAAGAAGGAATCTCAAGAAAATGAAAGACTGGTGTATAAACTGCAAAAATCTCTTTATGGACTTAAACAGTCGGGCAGAAACTGGAACAAAATGTTGCACGACTACCTATGTGAAATCAAGTTTGTTCAAAACCCTGCTGATCTTTGTGTTTACACAAAGATTACTGATACTGAAACTGTGTTTATCATTATATGGGTTGATGATTTGATTATTGCTGCCAGTGATACAAATATCCTTAGAGATGTAAAAGAGAAACTTGCATCCAAATTTAGGATGAAGGACTTGGCAAAGTTGACACATTTTCTTGGCATTGACTTTGAGAGAGATGTTGACAGTATTAAAATGTCACAGTCAAAGTATGTGAGGAAAATACTGGAAAAGTTCAATATGGAGAACTGTAAGCCACGAACTACCCCTTGTGAGCAGAAACTTAACTATGCTGATAATGCAGAATTAATGAGTGATGTCAGAAAATACAGGGAGGCAGTAGGAAGCTTAATCTATTTGTCAACATGTACAAGACCAGATTTAAGCTATGTAGTAAGTAAACCGGCACAGTACTTTGCAAACCCAACCACAGAGCAGTGGAATACTGTAAAGCATGTTTTCCGGTATCTAAAAGGCACACAAGATAAAGAACTATGTTTTAAAAAGGGTGCCTGTGATGACCTTATATATGCATACAGTGATGCTGATTGGGCAGGTGATGTATCAGATCGAAGAAGTACAACTGGTTATTGTATGAGTCTAAATAAAGATGGTCCGTTAGTCTCATGGAAAACCAAAAGACAACCCACAGTAGCTCTATCTAGATGTGAGGCAGAGTACATGGCACTAGCTGCTACTCTACAGGAATGCTTATACCTGAAACAACTGTTGTTCAACATGGATCGTTTGGATTATTTGGCTAAGATTTATGAGGACAATCAGGGTACCATATCCTTAGCCAAAAATCCTGTGTATAGACAAAGATGTAAACATATTGTTATTAAATATCATTTTGTCAGATCAGTTGTAAATGAAGGAAAAGTCTTTCTAGAGTACTGTCCAACTAATGAAATGGTTGCAGATGTACTAACTAAACCAGCAACAAAGCTTAAGTTGAGGAAGTATGAAATGTTTATGTTCGGTGTATCATGAATGTATTTTGGTTGAAGTATTAAGAGTTAGAGGAAGTTACCCAAATATGAGCAAGTGGGGGTGTTGACATTATGAATGTTTTTGTGCTCTCATTTGTTGTTGTTTTGATCATTATTGGATGATTGTTTGTCACATCACGTGACCTGTCTAATTTAACACACTCGTGTATAATAAAGGGTGTGTCCTTCAAACAAAGGAGGAACAACACGAAAACTGACTGAGTCTCATGCTGTCACGTTGAACGCTGTGCTGAAAAGTTGATTCTGCTAACAATCAGGGTTCGAATCAGAGACAGGTGGAACTGTTCCCCCGTTTCTCACTCAGGGCCCCCCTGCTCCTCAGAGCCTCTCCCCCTCCCCAGAGAGAACCTGAGGGCCCCCGTTCCTGAGGGCCCCCACCGCCCCTGTTCCCCAGGGAGAACCTGAGGGACCCCGTGGTTCCAGCCCTCCATTAGCAGGTCCACCGGACCGTAGCCGGACCGGAAGCAGCGGGTCGGGTACCTGGGCTGGAGGGGCGCCGCCCTCAGAAAGGCCGTTTGCAGCGGAGGGCAGCTGGAACTGGCAGACGTTGTAATCCTGACATTTCTTCAGGAAGTCCATGAAGCAGAGCCGAGCCGCGCGCAGCGTTTCGAGCCTCTGCTGCTGGCCGCTGTGTTTAAGCCGCAGCGCTCCCAGCAGGGCAGGCAGCAGCAGGTACTTCAGGTCCGCCGTGGACACTTCCTCCAGCTCTTCGTTCCTGCTGAACAGCTCGAGCTGAGCGACCATCCCGGCCGCCTGCTCCAACAAGCTGACCCCGCGCTGAACGCGGCGGATGGTTTCCGGTCCAAACGGTTCCGTTGAATTGTCCAACTCCTCTAATATCTTCCAGCCGCGGTCCAACAGCTCCGATAACTTCAGCTGTTCGCCTTCTGGAGCTGCTAGCTGTCCAGGAGGGATGCTGGATGCACTGTCCGCCATCTTGTTGTTGTCTTCTCTTCTTCTGCGTTTGCTGCTTCTTCTTCTGCTTCCAGACCTTTATGGTTAGCGCCCCTGCTGGTAATGAATGTGAACTGGAGCATTGATTTAAAAAAAAACAACCCTAATTTGTAAATAAACTGGCTACTGTTTATTGATTTGAAATTGTCATTTTAAATCTCTTAAAAGCTTTAACATCAAATCTATGCAAAATAATGGAAAAATGATTAATAACTGACTAGTGTGTTATTTAAATAATAAAGGACATATGTCAAAATATCACAGCGGTTTTTGGAAAGGGAGGAGTACTAATGATCCAACACTATGTCTAGAGCATGAAATTAGAAGAGCACAAGTAAATAAAAAAAGTGTAGTTAAAATATTTTTTGATAGAAAAAGCAGATTATATGATGTGGGTTGATGATTATTAATTAAATTAAACATGTTGGGTATTAGGCTGTTCAGTGGCCCGGGGTCTTTCTGCATGTTCTCCCTCTATATGCATGGGTTCTCTCTGGGTACTCCTGCTTCCTCCCACAGTCCAACAACTTGACTGTTAGGCTAACTGGCTTCTCTAAATTCTCCTTAGGTGTGAGTGTGTGTGAATGGTTTTGTCCTGTTTGTCTCTGTAAAATCCGTAAAATCCTATTAGTTTAAAACAAGTAAATCGGAGGGGAAAGGTTTTATTATAGAAAAACTGATGGAAAAATGGCAAAAAGGTGGGATGAAGAAAAAACATGAAGTGGTTTATAAAATTCAGAAGATGGAAGAAAAGGAATAAGATGGAATACAAAGGACAAGAGAGATATAACGAGGTTAAGATTTGGGCAAACAGGACCTAATTAAAGATGTTCAAATGAAGGGAAATGGTTAAAAACAAGAATACATGGAGAAAGGTGTAACAGCTTATCAGTGCTGATCAAACTGGAGGAAGATCAATTAACCAGTAAGGTTTTCATTGGTTACATGAGCTACAATGTGAACATGATCAATCCTCTGAGATGCTTCCAATGCCAAAGATTCACACACACAGCAGCTGGATGTAAAGGAAATTAGCGATGTGGGAGGTCTGCTGGAGAGCAGGAATATGGAAAACATGGGAATGAAGTTCAAATGATATTCTGTAACCGCGGCGGAGAACAGACTGCTGCTTACTGAGGATGTGAAGTGAGCAAAAGATCTGAAGAGATCAGAAAAGTGAAATTACAGCTCAGAATAACTTCTGCTGAAATAAACCCATCCCAGTGAGAAAGACCCAAAGCTGCAGTGGCAAGTTCAAACCACTGCAGGAGAGACCCAGCACTACAGGAGAGACCCGGCACTGCAGGAGATCCAGTGATTGTTAAGAAGGATTCAGTTCATTTCATGGTAGAAGTGATCAATGGTACTGATCAGGCGACAAAATAAAACGGAACAATTTCAATCATAGTGAAAGCTGCAGAAAAATATCTCAAAGTTAGAGATTTAACCTGAGAAAAGGTTTAAAGTCTGATGGAAACCACCATCAGACATCAGATAAACTAGTTATTATCAGGACGAATCTGATTATGTATTTCATTATGTTGGGTTAAAACACAGTCTGGAAAACTATTTTATTTATTTATCTATTAACTCCTCATCAGTTGGTGGCGATAATGAACTTTATCTAGTTTGCCAACAGCCATAAAACCGTAGAAGAAGAACAACAACAAACAGCAGAAGAAGAAGAAGGAGGAGAAGTGAAGTCCTTCCATCCATCCATCCATCGGTCGGAGCTGGACTCTCTGGGACCGTCTCATCTTCTCCGGACCCGGAAGCGCAGAGCCGCAGCAGAACCTTCCTCCGGTTCTTTGGCGGTAAGAGCTTCCGGTTCGGCTCTTTGATTCTGAGGAGAAGGCGGCTGAGTTGGACTTTGATCTGGCCCAGAACAGACCCGCTTCTTCCTGCCAGAAGTTCAGAGTTCAGACACTTTTCACTGTCGCCATGGGCCCGTTTCACCAGGAGGTGCAGAGAGGAAGCTCAGCGCGCGCTGATCTCATTAAACTCTGAACATGGTTCTCCCTGTGAGTTCAGGAATGATCCCAGTCCTCTCAGCTCAATGCAGGAGCCTGTAGTACTGATCATACTGTAGTACCTCAGTGTACTGATCATACTGTAGTACCTCAGTGTACTGATCAATACTGTAGTACCTCAGTGTACTGATCATACTGTAGTACCTCAGTGTACTGATCAATACTGTAGTACCTCAGTGTACTGATCATACTGTAGTACCTCAGTGTACTGATCAATACTGTAGTACCTCAGTGTACTGATCAATACTGTAGTACCTCAGTGTACCTCAGTGTACTGATCAATACTGTAGTACCTCAGTGTACCTCAGTGTACTGATCATACTGTAGTACCTCAGTGTACTGATCATACTGTATAC
>NW_024038737.1:0-15294 GCF_016077235.1 Cyprinodon tularosa | reverse complement strand
TTTTTTTTGCATTTTCCCTATCCCATTTAATCTTTTTCACCTTTAAATCAGCATTATTCACTAATTTGTCTCTGCTCTGCTTACAGTAAAAACAGATTTATGAACCTGTCTACAATGTAATTGATGCCAGAGGAAATCATTTTCAGGATCTCTAGAAGCTCTGCAGTCGGATTCTCTGTTCAATGAAAAAACAACAAAAGTGTTGATTTTAATCCAAAAACTCTGAGTAATGGTCCTCTGAAAAGCCCAGCTTTTTAACCTATATAAACGTACATCCCGTTGCCATTTTTAGCTAAAAAAATCTCTGTATGTCTAACAGCTTTTTCTGTGGCATCTCTAATTTCTTTTAACCAACCTGTCTCCTAACTTTTACTGAAAACATATAGAAGTAGTTGCCAGTTAAAAATTTACTGAGTTCTACTGTGTCTCACCTCCTCCATGTAGCTACTCTCTCCATGATATGTCAAGAGGTGGGACTCGAGAGCAGCGGAAGAGCGAGGAAAAAAACACGGACTCAAAATGCTCTGAACACAGACAGACAGCAGCACCCAACCCCACTTACTGTTCGCTGAAGGAAATGAGGGGAAAGGGGGAAAAAGCTGAAATTATTGGGGGGACTGCCCCCTCCATGCCCAAAGTTGGGGGGGAAATGTCCACACCAGTCATTTTACATTTTACAACAAACTGTAAAAAAAAAACAATTAGTTTATATGACATCATTTATAGAGAACGAAGATAAAGTAATTGTTGCCATATGGTAACATTGTAAAAATTGGTATTGTTGCTAAATTAGGTGTGCAGCTATTTGATTTATGAGTACCTTTGATGATCAAAACTCCTGCTTACAGTATACCTTTCAGCAAAATAAGTACTATAATATGATAATGTGACATTTTTTCTGAAAGTATGTGGAGTTTTGTATGAAGTTCATAAATTGACACAGTATCTTTTTAAATTAACCAAAACATAGATTGGTATTTTTATTCTGGTGTAAGTTAGTAGCTACACAATTGTTGATGCCATGATGTGAAATTAAGGACCACAGATTGTGTTAGGTTTCTGTTTCTGTTATGTTTTTCTTTTGCTCCTTGATTTCTAGTGTTTAGTCTTCTTTTCACCATGTTTCTTTATCCTAGTTATTTGATTATTATTTTGTTGTTGTTTTCTTATTAGTTCCTGTCTTCCAGGTTTTCCATTTGTTGTCCTCTGCTGCCCTCTTGTGTCCTCTTTCTCTTGCTCTGTTTTCTGTTCAGCCCTCACCTGTTTTCAATTCCCTCATTATCCCTCTCCCTGTCTCTGTCCACTTTAAAAGCCCTCCCTCTTCAGTTCCTGTTTGCTGGATCCTCGTCTAACCTCTCGTCTAACCTCTGGTCAATCATCTGTCTGCCTTCCTCGTCTCTTCCTGGTTCCTAGATTTTGGTTTCCCCCTGATGTCTCCTAGGTTCTGGTTCGTGAGTTATTTTTTGTGCCTGTGAACCTTATTAAACCACTTAAATTCACCTCTGCCTGCTCGTCTCTGCATTCGGGTCCTCCAAACCAACACCGCTTTCTGACAGATTGGTGTAAAAAGAAATGATTTGCAGTGAGAGAGCAAAGCAATGTAATGTATCCATCTAAAAATATATTTAGTTTTACAGCTTATTTTCGGCTTAACTGTGATCCAAGTATAATCCAACTGTGAGTTCTTTTTTTAAGGCTTCTTTTCTTACAAAGGAAGAACTGTTAAGATCGTGCTGGGAAAATGAAGAAAATGAAAAAAGAATAGAAAAAAGGAAGATGGTATAAGATTCAAAAGGTTGGGGGAAATGAGAAGAGGAAGGAGAAAGGAGCCAAGAAATAATAATTCAAACATTAAGGTTTGGCCACACAGGACTTAATGATACATTATTTGTAAATTAAAAAAACTAAGATACAGGATGAAATGGAAACAATAGAACATGTATTATAATGTGGATCATGTGAAATAGAAAAAAATTGAATTAGAAAACATGAAAGAAAAATTAAATCTCCCAAATATTTTGCTGAAAGATTCTGAAGTAAAAGTATAAACATTTTTATATATGTATATATAACAGTAATATCAACAGATCCTGTAAGACGGTTTTAATATGTAGAAACAAACTGTGACTCTCCCTTAAGAGTCACAAAGCCCCTAAAGCCCAGAGGGACCCAAAGAGCAAAGGTGCCCACGAGGGGCCAACCATGGAAATCCGCCCCCCCACCAAGGGAGGAGGAAAGACAGCCCCGAGGAAATCCTCAAGCCACTGCAACACCGGAACCCCCAGGAGTGGGGGGGCGAGTCTGTGTGCTCCGCCGCAAGCCAACTACCCTAAAGTGGATCCGGCCCTGGCCCCAGGGACCCAAAGACCCAGGGGTGCCCCACCCTATGACGGGTCCCCTGAGGCCCAGGCCCTGTGGAGCATCCACCAGGAATAAGCCAGTACCTGCTCAGGCATCCACCCCCAAACACCGAGCCTTACCAGTGCACTGGCGAGCCCAGGCACCAGCCAGCGGAGGGAGGGCAGGAATGGGCTCCGTTCTTAGCGGAGACTTTAGATGTTCTTGGGAGAGGGAGCAGTTCAGCCCCTAACGTGACAAATACAAAAAACACAACAACAAATACATAGTCTAATCTCAATCACGCCTTCCCACCCTAGTGCCCCCATTCGCAACACACAAGCTGCGTCTCAATTGGCAGGCTGCGTCCTTCAAAGGACCCAGCCTCTTGAAATATCATTGGATCTATCGCTTTGGGACATAATATTATTTGGGGTCGCTATTCACTGCATAGAGAGTAGCTACGTGGAGGAGGAGAGACACTTCATTATATGTTTCAGTAAAAGTTAGGAGACGGGATGGTTAAAAAAAATGAGAGATGCTACCGAAAAATTCCTTTCTTACACATAAAGAGCTTTTTCAGCTAAAAAATGGCAACAGAGTGTACATTTATATAGGTTAAAAAGCTTGCCTTATCAGAGGACCATTGCTCAGAGTTACAGATTAAAATGAACACATATCTGTTTTTTTCTCATGAACAGGGAATCAGACTGCAGAGCTTCTAAAAATCATGAAAATGGCATCATTATATTGGTAGACAGGTTCATAAATCTGTTTTTAAGCAGAGTTGAGACACAATTAGGGAGAGCTGCTGATTTAAAGGCGAAACGGATTTACTGGGATATGCAACATGCAATAAAATATATCTTCAAGTTTACAAGAAAAAATACGCAATGCTTTAATAAAATTCAACATATCTTTTTGTCTTTTGTAGTTTAACCAGACTCAGAAAAAGCTGTGCCAGCCAACACAGAGAGAGCCAGACTAACAGGACACAGAGCTAAAATTAAAATATAAGAAACCTGCAAGAATTAAAGCTTCTCGCATACCTCTCACAAAATGAGATGTGTGAGCTTTACCCAAATCATTGGGTAGCTCTCCGGAGAGCCTGCACTCTGCCTGTGACAGTTGCCCCTGCAGAGAGGAGCTTTTCCAATCTCAAATAATAAAATCATACTTGAGATCATCAATGGCCCTGGAAAGACTAATTGGATTTGCAGTGATTAGTATTCATAACAGAAGTTGGCCAAGCAATGCATACAATGATGTCATCAGTGACTTTTCCACCAGAGAAGCTAGGAAGGAATGATTTTGAGGTCATTGTTGAACCCTTGCTGTTCTTATGTTTGATTTCATTATTTTAGTATCATTCTTGTAACATTCTGTTTTTTAAATATATTAATGTTTGTCTATTTAAAATACATGAATGCACATTTAATGAACATTTGCAAATAATTTATTTCATATGTTTGTATTCAAAAGTTTTAATAAAAGAAAGTATTGTTTATTTATTTCTTTTGTATTAATACATAACTGTAGTGTACTCATTTACAATAGTCACTATTACATTATACTGATTCTACATGGTAGGGGAGGCGCAAATCAAATTGCTTAGGGCCCCCAAGAGGCTCGGGCCGGTGTGACAGATCAACTGGGGACGAGATTAACTGGTTAGAATCTATGCGCACCGCAGATGTTACTGAAGCTTAGGTGGCTGTGTAGATGCCTGGCGAAAAAAATATTCCTAACGTAACAAAACTGTTCGCCAAAAAAATCAACCGACATATCTAATGAATTAATTTCTGTTTTGTTTTGTTTGTTTTTTCAGATTAGAACAATGTGGTAAAGAACTTGTATCCTCAGTGTTAAAGAAAAATGATTATTTTTTAGACTTTAATACAGTTAATCTTATGGCATGTGTAAACACTCTCACTTGAACATATTTCTTAATTTTGAACAAGGCTGTGTTAATTTTTTTAAAAAACAAAAAAATTTAAAATAAAAATTTTAAAGACCACCAGCCCAAGAATGAGTATCTCCTGGGGGGGGGAAAAAACATTTAACCCTGCGGGAAAGAGATTTCTCCCTTGGGTTTTACAAAAGGTCAAAAGTGAGGGCCCCCCCGCATTCCACAAGCTTCTGTGAGACCCAAATCTTGGGTTTTTTATGACTTTAGGAATGCCTAGTTTGCCGGGAAACAAGCTTTCCCCCCCTTTTTCTTTTTAAAAACAAAGAAGAAAAGGCCCCCAGATGTTTCTAAATTAGGTGAAGCCAGTGTCAGAAAAGGCTCGGGGTTTGAGGACCGGGGGCCAGCCCTTTTGAAGGGAAAGATACAAAAAAGGAAAAAGGGCTTTCAAAATTAAAATTTAAACAGATCAGATTTTCTCTTGCAAACTCTCCAAAGATTTCTTGGCCCGTCTTTTGCTTTATTTCTTTTTCTCCATTCATGTCGGGTAATGGAATGTAAGTCTCGGGTTGTTCTGCATTTTTCGGGTGTAGGTTTGTGCATTGTCTTATTTCTAAGTGTATCCCTTTGGGTCTTATATTGGTTTTAAACTCGTAATTCTGTTTTCAAAAAACGCCTTTGGGCTGATTTTCATAGTGCCCAAAACACGCAGCTCCCCGAGGGGGACCGGGGGAAAGGGGAAAAGAAAATGAAAACCCAAACCCTTTTTTTCCCAATTTAACTTTTAAAGAATATTTTTTTCCCTTTTACAATTGGGGGCTCGTGGCCGGGTTTCTGGAGCCCTCGGGGCCGGACGGCTTTTTGGCCCTAAAAGATCCTTTTTTGGGCCCCGACGCTTCGGTTGGAAAGACAGAACTGATTATTTTTCATTTGCCCTTGAAGCGCCGGTGGTGGGCCCGGGGGCTGATTTGCTGTGTGGGGGCCCCAAAACAAAATTTCCCAGATGCGGCAGGGGTAGATAAAACCCCTTTCCCTAAAAGAGCTTTGTTTAAGGATTTGAAAAAATTTAACACATTACAGGGAAACCCTGTGGCTATTTTCAAAACCAGGGCCCCTTTTAAACCTTAACCCTGACTTAAGCTGGGTTTTTTAAAAAGAAGGGTTTTTTGATTAAATTAAATTTAAAATTGAAAAATTAAAATTAAAAGGTTTTTAAAATTTATTTTTTTTTCCCCTGGGGAGAAATTTGCCGGGGCCCCCTCTAAAAAAAAGTTTTTTTAAAAAATTTGGTATTTTTTTATTTTTGGGGCTTGTATCAGCCGGAGTTTTTCATTTCCATCTCCAGTGGCCTTAAAAATTTAAATTTGGGGTTTTAAATTGATCATTTTGAAAACATTTTCATGGAAAAGGACTAATAGGGGGTTTAAAATTGGCCCCGAGTTTACCCACCTGGAAAAAAAAGGACTAAAAAAAATTATTTGATTTAAAAAAACGGGTTCAATCGCTCTCCCACTGAAAAAAAAAAAAACCTTTTGTCACTGGGGGGATTGATTTGATCGAATAAACTAAATTGAGGCTTTTTTTTCCGCCTCGATTTGACCCAGCTCTGAATGTAGGCCCTAAAGAATTTAAAATTTAAAGAAAAAAAGGGGGTTTTTTTAAAATTAAAAATTGGAAAAATTAAAAAAGATGCGCCCAAACTTTTCTTTTAGCCGGTTTCCTGACGTTTTTTTTTTTTTTTTCTGTCTTTTTTAAACCGAACTACAACTTGCGGGTGTTTCCCTGGGGTTTTTTGTAGGGTTCCCTTTTTGTTTTTTGGCTGTGTGTCTGTCTTCCCCCCGTTAAATGTAGCCTATGTCCCACCACGCGCTGCTGTCTATTCGTCTGTCTGTGTCTTGAATTGTGCTGAATTGTGCGGGAAGTGATTTGTGTTTCAAGATTGTGTTCCGAAAAAATTGTTAAATATTTTTGCGGATGTTGGTTTTTTCTAACTTTCTGTTAAAAAAGTGCTTTTTGTGGGAAAAGAGGTTTTCTCCGTTTTTTGGGGTTTAAATTTTTTTTCACAAAAACAGGGGACCAAAATTTTAAACCCCCCCTTAAATTTTCATTTTAGGTGCTTCAGTTCTGTGCTATTCCCCCTCACGCTTTCAGGGGTTTTTGGATTTTTTATGTGAATTGGGGGGGGGCCTTTTAGGACTGTGTTTTGTGTTGAAAATGGGAAAAATAAAAAAAAATAACAGATTTTCAGATGTTTTTTTCTTTCTCACGGGGGGAAATTTTTTGCATCAGTTTCCCCGGGTTGGGGCACAAAATGATCGAAATTTTTATATTTAAAACTGTAACATTGGGCAATCAAATTTAAAATTTCCCAGGGTTTTTTGACACAGGAAGGGGAAAACCCTCAAAATGATTGGGAAAAGGAGAACATAAGGATGTTTTTTTTTGCTTTAACAGTGTTTTTCCCACACTGGGAATGTGGGACATGTTGAAAAAACTAATGAATGACTTTGTTTCTTGAAAAGGGCATCTTTGGTGCACCCATTTTCGCATATTTCCTGAAACCCCATTTAACCCGGGTTTTTGGGTTTTCCCACAGGGGGTCTAGGGAGCCCTTTAATAAAAAGTGGGCTATCATGAAATAAAAGGGTTTTGTGTATAATTTGGAGTTTTTTAAAAGGGTTTACTCAAAAATGAACAAAAATTTAAAAAATTGGGGTAATTTAAAGTCCTTTTTTTTATTTTTTTTCAACCATGGGTTTTTTTAATATTTTGTTTAAGGGCTTTTACAGGGTGAAAATTTTTGGTTTTTGAAATCTGGGGGGGAACACCTGCATCTTTCCTTTCAAATGTGTTATGAGTCTGCTTGATGTGAATTTAAGGAATGTTAGGGAGATGGGTTTTAATGGGTTTTTTGGGTGCTTTTATGTAAAAAATTTACCTCAGTTTTGGGGAGTAAATGGAATTTTTCTTTTTTTAAACTATTTTGGTAAAATGAAGGTTTTTTTTTCATAAATATGTTTTTATTACTGCCCCTTTTAAAGGGGCAATTTTTTTTTTAAAGGGAATGAAAGATTTCATATTTTTGGGGGTCCAATCTGGTTTAAGCTGAAACATCTGCTTGTCAGGAAATTTTAATATGAAACGAGAATTCCCCTTGGTTTCTTTAAAAACAGATAGATGTAGTTATTAGGGAAAATTGGGGTTATCCCCTTTGACTAAAAAACCCCTAACAAACTAACCTAAATTTTTAACTTTAAAAAAACCCTTTTTTTATTTTTTCATATGGTGACTGTTGGACTTTTTGAAATTTACATAAAGGGGGGAAAATTCCCTTTTCCCTTTTTTTTTTTTCCCCTTAAAAATTTTTTTTCTTTGGAAATAAGAAAACCAGGGGGGGTGTTATAAAAAATAAACATTACAGATGGAACTTTGAAAATTTAAAATAATCCAAATCTAGTTTTTAATACAAAAGGGGAAATTTGGAGAATGGTGGGGAAAAACTTATGATATTTTGGTTTTTTGCAAATTATTAAAAAAAGGAAAATAGATTCCCCAAAATTTTTTTTCAAAAGAGAATTTTATTATTCAACAGGGGAGAAGCAGAAGTAGGGCCCAAAACCTTTGGAAATTTTTTTATATGGTTTTAAAGGAAATTAGTTAAATCCCAATAATTTTGTTTTTTTTATTCAAGATAGTGGAAATTAAAGGATTTCTTAAAGAGGTCATATGGCCCTTTCCCGCTTTAAAAACAATATGGGATGTGATATAAAAAGCTTTTACTAAATTAGATTTTATCATCTCAAATTGAACGGTTTCCCAAAAAACATCATCCATGTCTATTTTTTCCCTTAAAATTGTTGAAAATTTTTCTGCATCACTGCTGAAATTTGATTATATACAGTTTTGGGGGAAATTGTTAATTTTAGGGAAAAATTTTTGGGTTTAAAAATGCTTTTGAAATTCAGATAAAATGTAAAGGGGTTTCTGAAAATTTTGAAATGGGGCTTTTTTTTGAAGCGTGGGACAATGATAAGGGTGTTTTGGGGATTTAGTTTGAACAATATGCAAATTTATAATTATTTGAAACCCAAACCCAAATTCCCCTCCAACTTTTAAATAATCAAACTTTTTCATTCTAAGTTTTTTCAAAAACTTAATTAGTTTGTGAGGTTGGAAATTTTGAAATTTTTAGTTTGGGTAATTTTGGGACAAGCAGAGTGAATGTCATCGGGTATTGACGTTTAAATTGGGCTTTGAACAGTAAGTGTCAAAATTTTCTTTTTCGGCCGGGACACCCCTTCCGAAACTTTTAAAATATTTTTAAAACATATCTATGCTTATTCTTTTTTCAGTTCAGGATTTTGGGGAGTTTGGGCCCTTTGTGCAAAAACAACAAAAAATCCGAGCCACACGGGAGGGTGCATCACAAAATAAATTTATTTATTAAAAATAAAAAAAACAAAAAGTGGCAAAAAAATTTAAATTTTGCTTTTTAATTATTTTATTAAATTTTTTTTCTGGCAATTTTTCCCCTTTCCTTTTGACTTGATGGGGAATCCCTTTGGGGGGAAGGGGCTTTGACTCAGAGATCATGGGAAGAAAGTAATTTTAAGGATCTTTTTGATTTCCCGCAACAGACCACTGGGTTTTTGCTGAACAAAAGACATGATGATCCCCGAATTTGGGCCCCTCTTCTGCTGGGCTTTTGTAAAAGAAAGGGGGAACCTGTTAAAAAGATTACCCAAGGCAGTGAAAGCCCAACTGTTCTCCCGCTGACCTGGCAAAAAGATGCTCCTTTTACGGGTTTTCTTTTTTATGCCTTTGGGTGAAAACAAAAAGGGACTTTAGGCGTTATCTGTGGGGGTCTTCTAATGGCGGGAAACAAACAGTGAGTCCCGGGCCACAAAGATCAAAAAACAAAAACCCCGGGCGGGGGGTTCAGAGATGAAATGTCTGCTGTTTTTATGTCCTGCTCTGTCGACCACCCCAAAGGCTACCAAAGTTCATCAAAGCGGGAAATGTATTTCCAGATGTTTTTCTGCACTGCTGGAATGACTGGCCCAATTTTTGGGGGCACCTTTTTATTCAGCAGAAAAGAATTGGGGGGCTGGCAAGGTTTTGCCAGCGGGGGTCCCCGTTGTGTGTTCTCCCCTGTTTTAACCTGGATTCCACCTCTGAACATGTGACCCTGGGCGCCCCAAAACCCACCCTGGGGTTTCCCCCCCCGGCTGCAGGTTGGGGACAAATGGGTGCCAACACCAAAAATTTGGAATGGTGAATAAGTTCATTTCTTTAAATTTTTTTTAGTGTGTTATGCCATTGTTTTCTTCTTATTTTAGAAAATACACTGAGGGGGCCCTGTTTTCTTCACTCCTGCAGCCCTGCAGGGAATTCCCAGGTGTTGAGGGCAACCCCCTCCCCTTTGGGGCAGAGGTTTAAAAGATGCAGTTGGGGGGTTTTGGGGTTTCCCCCAACTTTAAAGAAATGCATTCCTCCATGATTCCCCTCTGGGTTTTTCTCAAAAATGCTAAATTTGGGCTTTTTCCCTTTTCCCCCTAAAAAAAATGGGGAGGGGCTATTAAAAAATTTCAATATACATAATTTTTTTTCCTTTTAAATATACTGAATTGCATTTTTTTGTTTTCGCTTCCCTCTACTAAAGGGAAAATAAACTAAATTTTAATTTTCAAAGTAAAAGAGGCTATCATTTTATAAAACTAAATTTTAAAATTTTAAAAAGGGGAATTTTTAAAAAAAAAGGGGTTTAAAAGGGGGATTTATGGGGGTCTATTTTAGCAACTGAGGGAAATGACACCAAGTTCTGGGGTATTTATTTATAAATTTTAATCAAAAAAAAAATTCTTTGATTTAAAGGGGTGCAGGATTGTAACCGCACTGGGAATTTCCCCTGTTTGGGAATTTTAAAACCCGTGTTACATGGGCAAAGTTAGTGGGGGATAGCGGAAATTTATCTCAATATTGTATAGGGTTTTTAATTTTATTCCCAAAAGACAGAACATTTTTTTCTGTTTTAGAAACAGGGGGACATGAAAGGAATTTTTCTGATAGGCAAATTTTTTTAAATTTGGATCTCTGCATTTCCTTTTCGGAAAAAAAGTTTTTGGGGGAATTTTAAAACAAAATACATTAAAAGTTTTTTCGGGGTAATTTCCAGCAAATTTAAAGGGTTTTAAAACTAACTATTTGGGTAAAGAAAAAAATAAAAAGGGATAAATGAATAAACAAAACAAAATATTGTCCCAAACAAATTTAAATTTTCATAGAAAAAGGGGGTTTTTAAAAATAAGGGGGTGATTTTTTTGGGTTGTTTTTTAAAAACTTTCAAAAATGTTTTAAAATTTAAATTTTTTAACTAAAAACATCCAGGAAGGGCTAAAAAATAAAGATTTACATCATTTAATAAATTTGCTTTTCAATCTCTTCCAAAACTTTAAAAGGCAATGATAATTTATAAACAATATAAAAAGGGTAAAACAATTTTTCAATTTAAATATGTTAAAAAAATTGTTTTTTTTAAAAGGGAAAAAAAGAGGGTCAAAAGGGAAAAAGGTTTAAATTTTTTTGGGAAAATTTTAAAATAAAGGGTTGGGAAAAAATAAGGGGGCCCCCTTTTAAATTTAATTTGTGACAAGGTTTTAAATATACTCATGTAAAGCAAAGGCCCGATCAAATTTTAAAAATTTAAAAAAAAAGAAAAAAAAGATGATTGAAAAAAAAAAACTGGCCCAAATTTTGGGAAAATTTTAAAAATTTAAAAGTTAAAAGGAACTGCTTCCCAAAAAACAGGGGGAAAGGTTTTTGGGGAACAAGATAGGAAACTTTCATTTTCTCATTTAAAGGCCCCATATAAAAAAAGGGTCAAAGAGGTTTTTAAAAAACAGCTCCAAAGGGAGCAGGGTTTATAAAACAAAAGGAAACAGTGAAACTGGGGGGGCCCCCCCCCAAAAAGTTTAGGATCAATCATTAACCCCAATTTAACAAGGGTTTTCCCCAAAGGAAACTCCAGACAGGACGGATTTTTCCAGGGCCCTTGGAAACCCGCATTCCCCGGATTGGGAAAAGGTTTAACTTGCACATTTATCGCATACAATTTCCTTCCAAAAGATTTACATCCTGGCAGCGGAATTTTAAAAAATTTCAGACAAAAGAGGGAAAGTCCAGGCCGGGGGAAACATTCGGGAAATCGACCCGGGCGCCTGATGGCATCAAAAGAAAAAAGGGCCGAACCTCGCTTCGCCAAAACCCTACCCAGTCGTGGAGAGTACATCTCAAGCTGTCCGTCTACAAGGGGAAAAAGGGGACCCTGTGGGTTTCCCCTTGGAAATCAGCTGAGGAGCCACAACGCACGCTGCAAGGGGATACAGGAGAATCTACAGTTCCCCAACCTGCGGTCCGAAGGGGTTTTCTTGAAAGGGCCCCTCACAGGCGGGGGAGGAAAAGCATTTCCGGCAGAAGTCTGCCCAAAAACCCCTTCATTTTCCCGAAAATTTCAAAGGGTTAAAAAAGGCCCAAAACCAAAGGCACAAAATTTAAACCTGTTCCGGGGTTTTTTTCCATTGGGGAAAAGGGATTTCACCCCTTCCTTAAAATCAATGTTAAATTGGCAAAATACCCAATTTTCAGTGAAACAAAAAAGGGCACTCCCCGGGGAAAACCTAGTTTACAAAACCCGGGGGGAACAAAGGAAGGGGGCTCCCGCTAAAAGAAACACATTAACTTTTCTTTTTTTTATTGCGTGTTTTTTCCCTTTTTGCGAACCCCTTCAAGAACATTCGTTTTTTTTTTGCCGTATTTTTGGAAACGGTTTTCCCGAAAAAGAATTCATATTCATTTTTTAAAGACTATCGAAGGGGCATAGAAACGAACTCTAACTTCTTTTTGTTGAATTGTGAAAAAAAAAAAAAAAAAAAGGTCTTTTTAATTTTTTTGTTTTTTAAAAGTATTTTTTTTGTTGTTAATTTGTTTGGGGAAATTTACAAATTGTAATTTTTTTTGGCAAAAATTTTCTTTTTTAGCGGGGGGTGAATCATTTTTTGGGGAATTTCGAGATATCTTTCTTTTGGGTTTTTTAAAAATTTTTTAAATTTGGGGGGATATTTTTATTTTGGGGTTTTCTTCTTTGGACTTTAAATGGAAAATTTTAAAGATTTTTTTAAATTTTGATAATGAAATGTATTTTTTGTTTTATTTTTACGTTTAAAATTTTGGGGGTTCATCAGGTGATAATTAAAAATTGGTTTTGGGAAACGCAAGGATACCCCTTTTAAAAGTTTTAAAATTATTGGGGTTTTTGCTTTAACACAGACCTGGGAGGGACCAAGGGGGTGCAGTTTTAAAAAGGACTGTTAAAAAAAATTGGGCTTTAAAAGTTTTTTGTTTTTTTAGTAACTAAATATTTTTTTTTGGGTTTCCCCTATTAGAAGGCTTAATCATTTATTTTTTGAGGTCTGTAAGTCCAGACCCTCAAAACGGGGGCTGTTAAAGAAAAATGATTTTTTTTTAGACTTTAAAAAACAAAGGTTTAAAACTTTTGGCATGTGTAAACACTCTCACTTGAACATATTTCCCTTTAAATTTTGAACAAGGCTGTTTAATGGGTTTAAAAAATACTAATGGATAAGTATTTAGACAACCCCCAGCCCCCTAGAATGAGTATCTCCTGGGGGGGAATAACAATTAAGGGCCCGCAGAGGGGATTTTTCCCGCCCTTTGGTTTTCAGAAGGGCAAAAGTGGGGGCCCCCCCATTCCCCAACTGTCTGTGGGAAACTTACTTGTGTTTTATGACTTTTAGGGGAATTTCTAGATGCCAGGACAAGCCCCTTTCCCCCTTTTTTTTGTTTAAAAAAAAGAACAAATGACCCCAAAGTTTGCGTAAATTAGGTAAGCCAAAGGGCAGAGAGGCTTTTTTTTGGAGGACCGGAAGGGGCCCGCCCTTTTTGGGGAAAGGATTAAAAATACAAGAGGATAAAGCTTTCTAAATAAAAGTTACCGAACAGAATTTTTTCTCTTGCAAAAATCTCCAAAGATGCTTTGTAAAGTCTTTGCTTTATTTTCCTTTTCTCCATTCATGTCAGGTAATGGAATGAATGTCTTGTTTTCTGGATTCTGGGGTAAGGTTTTTGCATTGTCTTTTTTCTAAGGTATGCCCTTTTTCCTTTTATTGGATTAAACTCCCGAATTCGTGATGTCAAAAACGCCTTTCGATTTTTTAAGGACCCAACCCATGCAGCTCGCCCAGTAACCTGGGGGAAGGGGGAAAAAAATGAAAAGCCAAACCTTTTTTCCCCAAAATTAACTATTTAAAAATATTTTTTTTCCTTTACATTTAGAAAGCAGGGTTTTTCAAAGAAAACCCACCAAAAAAACACGTCGGTTTACAATTTTTAAAAGAAAAAATACAAATAAAAAGTCTGTTTTCACACTTTGGGGTGTCCCTTTTCCCCGTTTTAACGATAAGCTTAAAAAAAGAAAACCTGTAGCTTGGACAATAAAGTTTCCCCCCATTTAATTTTTTTTTAAATTTTCCCGAAAAGTAAAAATAAATCCATTAATGAGGCCTGTCATTCAGAATGCACGTGTGTAAGCAGCACATTTTAAAGAAAAACTGACTGCAAACAGAACAATTGGGCTTCTCCTTCCAACTATAGGGCTTGGGCGTCATGACGTAATTACTTTGCGTGGCCGCCATGTTGATGGCCTCCTTTACCGCTGCTCAGACTACTGCCTACGACTACCGCGTACTGTACTCCCTCTCAGCCGTGTTTTAATTTGATTAATTTCACCTTAACTTGATTTCAACCATGGTAAACCGTTGCTGTATTGTGGGCTGTAACAGCGCAACACATGATCGCCATGGAAACATAGAAAATGGGTTAACTTTCCACCGCTTTCCTGCCTGGAGGCGTAACCACGGACACCAGGTGTCAGAGATAAAGAGTTATCGGCCAGCTTGGATCACAGCTGTAAGACGACCGAACATAACTTTCCACAGTATCCCGATGTCATTGAGAGTGTGTTCCCTGTATTTTCCTTCTGGTAAGTTAAAGATGCACGGTTTTATTTTATAGCCTACATTGTTTCTTTCCTTCAAGGTTGCGATCTTTCACGGGAAAATAATAAAAACGGCAGCGGGAAAAGGCTCAAATACGTGAGAAACCCGGAGGGTTTAGGGAGGGTTGGCAGTTAACGTTACTAACTACACCTTTGAAACACATAGCAGCTAGTTAAAAGTACATTACATGCGTGAGTGGTTGTTAGCACTAGCGGTTAGCAGTTGCTAAACTAGCAGGTTCCAGAGCCCGTCTGATCACAGCTTACCTTCGTACGGATTACTGTGTTCCCACTGTTTGCTGGCTTTATGATCTGCAGCTCCTGAACTCATCCATTCATGAACTGCACATGAGACTCCAAGGACTTGTAGCTTCGGAACTGTTTTGAAGTATAGGCGCTCACTCATCGGTGCTCCACTCATTGTTTGGAACTTCATATGGATCCAAATTATTAATAATGCTGATTTTGTCAACATACCAGTCCCTGGCTTCTCTATTTAATGTGTCCCGGTAAATTCCTGATCCTTTTTCGGGATTTTAACATCTTTTTTCTCTCTACTTCTACGTCTCTTCTTTCAACAACAACGGTGTATCAGAGCTATGTTTACGTTCGCGTAGCCCTCAACATGGCCGCCACGTCCCACAATGCAACGCGGATCCCAAGCCCCATTCCCACTTTATTTTTTGAATAATGACAAAAAGTTATTTTCTTAGATTCAATGCTCTCATCTTTCCTTTATTCTCCTGTTTGGACACAAATACAAGTCTTTACTATGGTGTTGTTTTTTTTAGTGGATCCCAAAACTTTGTTCCGTATGATGAAGTGTATCAGGTCAAACACCTTTATTTTTATTGCTATTGTGTTCAGTCTGTTCATAATATCCAGTTATGAGACCATAACGGGCTGCTGATGAGCTGGTTTTACTGCCCCATGTGTAAAAAGGGGGTAAAATGTATTTTCTTAGGCGCATTGCAGCCAT
>NW_024038736.1:0-15620 GCF_016077235.1 Cyprinodon tularosa | reverse complement strand
CCTCCGGATTAGGAGGACATTTAACCCCCGACTGTCCAGATCAGCTGATCCAGCTGCTATAGACCAGGATGGAGAAACAGCTGAAAGCAGAACTGAACCAGTGAAAAAAACCAGTGGGGTCATTATCTCCAACCAGATGATCACTGCTCAGCTTTACATCTACTTAGGAAGATTATGATCGCTAAAACATCTGGATTTATGCTAATAATCCCCTAAAACCAAGCGTCTCAACGTTAGCCAGGATTTCTACAAACGTCTCAGAGATGGTCCAGTAAAACCCAGACCTGCTCTGAGCAGGAGGAGCAGTCCTCTAAACCACTGGGCCGCAGACCGGTACCGGTCCATTGGGCATTTGGTACCGGGCCGCACAGAAAAAACTATATATATAATTTATAGACGATCAGAGTCTGATGTTTTATTTGGAAAACCTGCGGTATTCTCTCCCAGTTCCATCAGTCGGTGCATCTGTGCCTCTGGACACAGGTTAAATCAGGTCAACACTCATCCCATCTATAACATCCCATCTATAGCATCCCATCTATAGCATCCCATCTATAACATCCCATCTATAACATCCCATCTATAACATCCCATCTATAGCATCCCATCTATAACATCCCATCTATAACATCCCATCTATAACATCCCATCTATAACATCCCATCTATAACATCCCATCTATAACATCCCATCTATAGCATCCCATCTATAGCATCCCATCTATAACATCCCATCTATAACATTCCATCTATAACATCCCATCTATAACATCCCATCTATAACATCCCATCTATTAGGGTTGTCAAAAGTATCGAAACTCAAAAAAGTATCGATACTGAAATGTTGTATCCGGATACAATACTCGTTTTTAAAAGTATCGATACAGTGCCACCACCAGTTGCACCTAAGCAGTCATTCATCTAAAGTGCAGAATAGAGGACAATGCACTTTCTGACCACTGTGTGATTGAATAATTCTGTGCTCTTTTCAGTTTCAGACTTTTTTTTTGTAAGAGGTGCAGCTGCTGAGAATTATTTTTGTTTCTTAACCGGTTTGGCTAGTGTCATTGTTATGTGTGCAAAGCATAGCCAAAGAAGGAACACTTCATTTTAATTTTAGAAGTTTTTTATTAAGCTTGCTTAATATTGTGCACAGCATACAACCTTTATTGTATTTATTTATTGTATTTTATTTATTAATGAAAATATTTCCGTAGAATTTTGGAGTCTTTGTTTTTATCCTTGTGGTATCGAAAATGGTATCGAGTATCGAATATTTTCCTTAGTATCGATATCGAGTTGAAAAGTTTAGTATCGTGACAACCCTACCATCTATAACATCCTCTCTATAACATCCTCTCTATAACATCCCATCTATAACATCCCATCTATAACATCCCGTCTATAGCATCCCGTCTATAGCATCCCGTCTATAGCATCCCGTCTATAGCATCCCGTCTATAGCATCCCGTCTATAGCATCCCGTCTATAGCATCCCGTCTATAACATCCCGTCTATAACATCCCGTCTATAACATCCCGTCTATAACATCCCGTCTATAACATCCCGTCTATAACATCCCGTCTATAGCATCCCGTCTATAGCATCCCGTCTATAGCATCCCATCTATAGAATCCCATCTATAACATCCCATCTATAACATCCCATCTATAACATCCCATCTATAACATCCCATCTATAACATCCCATCTATAACATCCCATCTATAACATCCCGTCTATAACATCCCATCTATAACATCCCGTCTATAACATCCCATCTATAGCATCCCATCTATAACATCCCATCTATAACATCCCATCTATAACATCCCATCTATAACATCCCATCTATAACATCCCATCTATAACATCCCATCTATAACATCCCATCTATAACATCCCATCTATAACATCCCGTCTATAACATCCCATCTATAACATCCTCTCTATAACATCCCATCTATAACATCCCATCTATAACATCCTCTCTATAACATCCCATCTATAACATCCCATCTATAACATCCCATCTATAACATCCCATCTATAACATCCCATCTATAACATCCCATCTATAACATCCCATCTATAACATCCTCTCTATAACATCCCATCTATAACATCCCATCTATAACATCCCATCTATAACATCCCATCTATAACATCCCATCTATAACATCCCATCTATAGCATCCCGTCTATAACATCCCATCTATAACATCCTCTCTATAACATCCCATCTATAACATCCCATCTATAACATCCCATCTATAACATCCCATCTATAACATCCCATCTATAGCATCCCATCTATAACATCCCATCTATAACATCCTCTCTATAACATCCTCTCTATAACATCCTCTCTATAACATCCTCTCTATAACATCCTCTCTATAACATCCTCTCTATAACATCCCATCTATAACATCCCATCTATAACATCCCATCTATAACATCCTCTCTATAACATCCTCTCTATAACATCCCATCTATAACATCCTCTCTATAACATCCTCTCTATAACATCCCATCTATAACATCCCATCTATAACATCCTCTCTATAACATCCTCTCTATAACATCCCATCTATAACATCCCATCTATAACATCCTCTCTATAACATCCTCTCTATAACATCCTCTCTATAACATCCTCTCTATAACATCCTCTCTATAACATCCCATCTATAACATCCTCTCTATAACATCCCATCTATAACATCCCATCTATAACATCCTCTCTATAACATCCTCTCTATAACATCCTCTCTATAACATCCTCTCTATAACATCCTCTCTATAACATCCCATCTATAACATCCTCTCTATAACATCCCATCTATAACATCCCATCTATAACATCCCATCTATAACATCCTCTCTATAACATCCTCTCTATAACATCCCATCTATAACATCCCATCTATAACATCCCATCTATAACATCCCATCTATAACATCCTCTCTATAACATCCCATCTATAACATCCTCTCTATAACATCCCATCTATAACATCCTCTCTATAACATCCCATCTATAACATCCCATCTATAACATCCCATCTATAACATCCTCTCTATAACATCCTCTCTATAACATCCCATCTATAACATCCCATCTATAACATCCCATCTATAACATCCCATCTATAACATCCCATCTATAGCATCCCATCTATAACATCCCATCTATAACATCCCATCTATAACATCCCATCTATAGCATCCCATCTATAACATCCTCTCTATAACATCCCATCTATAACATCCCATCTATAACATCCCATCTATAACATCCTCTCTATAACATCCCATCTATAACATCCCATCTATAACATCCCATCTATAACATCCCATCTATAACATCCCATCTATAGCATCCCATCTATAACATCCCATCTATAACATCCCATCTATAACATCCTCTCTATAACATCCCATCTATAACATCCCATCTATAACATCCCATCTATAACATCCTCTCTATAACATCCCATCTATAACATCCTCTCTATAACATCCTCTCTATAACATCCTCTCTATAACATCCTCTCTATAACATCCTCTCTATAACATCCCATCTATAACATCCTGTCTTTGTGAAGCAGGATTTTCTGCGGTTACAGCGACCAAAACAAAGGAGCAGACTGGACATGAGGAGCACACTTCGTCTGTCATTTTCTCCGATTACGCCTCGATGGGACCGGATTGTTTCAGAGAAACAAGCTCAGGGCTCCACTAATTCAACGTAACGGTGAGTTTTATTTTGATGCTGTTTGTATTTGATTTTATGCCAGTTGTATCATTTTATTTGATCGTATTCTAGACGCTGCAGGACCTTTTGCTGCATCTTGATGCGCATCAACCATTGACTTTTAATGGAAACCAGCTGCTGCTAGCAGAGCTAATGTAGCATAAAGGGACGTTCTGTAGTTTAACCGTGACTCCAGTCCATGGTGACCTCCCAGTCCCGCCTCCTCCAGCAGCATCTAATCAACGTCTCACCATTTTATCAACCTGCATATTTCTAACTCTCCACTAAAAGCATCCAGTGAATAAACATGGTGACACATTGTGGCTGAAGAACAGTCTGTCTGTGGATGTATTCAGAGGAACAGAAGGATGGACTTCCTACCTTTACCAGGAAAAAGGAGACGCCGTAGGTTTGCAGAGACCTGGCGAGCTTGACGTAGCTGACTTTGGCCTCGATCTCCGTCATGTTCTGACAGTTTTTATGAGCCTGCAGAGGCAGGAGCAGCGCAGACCCATTATGTGGCTGTCATACCATCAGGTTTGTTCAACTCATGGAGGTAACAGAGTTAGAAACGCCCCAGAACAACTAAATATGTCTCTTACCTGGAAGATTTTCCTCTCTCCTTTATTTTTGATGTATTCTTTGGGCAGGAACTCCTTCAAACTGAGGAGAAAGCAGATCAACCGTTTAGTTCATGCAGTCCTGACCGAGGGAGACGGTGAGAGGAACGGAAAGCAGAGCTTACTCCAGGAATCCAGGCTTGTGTTTGGACTCGTTGTGGTCGCCAAACTGAATCTGGCACTGATAGCCTGCGAACTCACAGGCCTTGTCAAACGAAACTGGATGTGATCCGTTTAGGATGTCATCGCGAGCCTGTAGCACAAACACAGAGGCTCATTTCACAAAAAACCTTTCCTCTGATGTCCTGATGCAGAGGCAGGCGGCTCCGGACCACACCAGAACTTCTAGGTTGTCACTGAAGATCATGAAAAGCATGCGGTTACCTGCACATAGAGCAGATTAAGCTGGACGGGGTCTCTGGAGTCCACGTTCTGATCCGAGTAGAAGAACTTCCTCCTCAACAGCAACATCTCTGTCTCCTCTACACCCTGCTCCCTCAGCGTCCTCCCATGGTCCAACCAGTTCACTAACAAACCAAAGACAGTCGTATCATCAACAGTTCGGACCTCAGCAGGTCCAGACAGCCCAAGATGTCCTCCAGCATGTCGGGTTTGGAGCACAGAGCTCTGATTGCTCTGATCACAATTGTTGGGTTACCATTAGGCAATACTAGGCAGTTACCTAGGGCCCCAGGGTCCTGGGAGCCCATAAAACTCTGTTTACATGTTTGGTTAATACACTTATAATATGAATTAAGTGAATTAAGATTGAGTTAATGAAGTGTCCACCTGCTGCTGGATGTCCAGAACCCTTCTGGTCCACCAGGTGGACTAACCCCTTTCATCAGAATGAGCAGCTTCTCCATCCTACACCTGATCTGAGCCGCTCAGCCTGCCTGATCCATACCAACCATCAGCGTTTGAAGGTTAATGATGTCTTACACTCGTCGTCTGTGTGCAGCTTCTGCTTCAACTTCTCCATCTTCTTGTCGTCTCTTAGGAGAGTCTTGTCTCTCTTCAGCGTCCCTGTGTTTTCTTCTTTCTTCTCCTCCCCGATATCTCGGACCAACGAGTACTCGTCATAGTTGGTTATGCCTGGTAGAGAAAAACACCTCCCAGTTAGTTTGAGGAAGATGAAGATGAGGTGGAAGCAGGACGAAGATCACCCAAACAGGAACAGACCGATTCTGGCACAGATGGTCATGAGCATGTCGCTGACGATTTTGGAGTCGTCCACCATCACGGTCTTCACCGTGCCGTCTAACATGCGGATCTTCAGAGGCCTCTGCTTCTTCTTGTACTCCAAGGTATCCTGTGGGGGAGGAGGGGGAGGAGGGAAGGAAAGGAGAGAGGAGAGGAGGTCATTTCAAACATTCATCTCTTATTTTAGCAGCGTCTATTACAGCACAGACTGCTGACTGTGTGAGATGCTAACCTATCTGATGCAGGTAGCATCTCCTGCTAGGTTAGCACCTTCAGCTAACCTACCTGATGCTGTTAGCATCTCCTGCTAACATAAGTTAGCATCTTCTGCTAATCTACCTGATGCAGGTTAGCTGGAGATGCTAACAGCATCAGGTAGGTTAGCTGAAGGTGCTAACCTAGCAGGAGATGCTACTTGAATCAGGTAGGTTAATGGGAGATGCTAACCTTCCTGCATCTGGTAGGTTAGCGGGATATGCTAACCTAACGGGAGATGCTACCTGAATCAGGTACGTTAATGGGAGATGCTACCCTTTCTGCACCTGGTAGGTTAGCTGGAGATGCTACCTGCTTCAGGTAGGTTAGCAGGAGATGCTAAGCTTCCTGCAACAGGTAGGTTAGCGGGAGATGCTAACCTTCCTTCAACAGGTAGGTTAGCGGGAGATGCTAACCTTCCTTCAACAGGTAGGTTAGCGGGAGATGCTAACCTTCCTTCAACAGGTAGGTTAGCGGGAGATGCTAACCTTCCTTCAACAGGTAGGTTAGCGGGAGATGCTAACCTTCCTTCAACAGGTAGGTTAGCGGGAGATGCTAACCTTCCTGCATCTGGTAGGATAGTGAGATATGCTAACCTAGCGGGAGATGCTACCTGAATCAGGTACGTTAATGGGAGATGCTACCATTTCTGCACCTGGTAGGTTAGCGGGAGCTGCTAACCTTCCTGCATCTGGTAGGATAGTGGGATATGCTAACCTAACGGGAGATGCTACCTGAATCAGGTACGTTAATGGGAGATGCTACCCTTTCTGCACCTGGTAGGTTAGCTGGAGATGCTACCTGCTTCAGGTAGGTTAGCAGGAGATGCTAAGCTTCCTGCAACAGGTAGGTTAGCGGGAGATGCTAACCTTCCTTCAACAGGTAGGTTAGCAGGAGATGCTAACCTTCCTTCAACAGGTAGGTTAGTGGGAGATGCTAACCTTCCTTCAACAGGTAGGTTAGCGGGAGATGCTAACCTTCCTTCAACAGGTAGGTTAGTGGGAGATGCTAACCTTCCTTCAACAGGTAGGTTAGCGGGAGATGCTAACCTTCCTTCAACAGGTAGGTTAGTGGGAGATGCTAACCTAGCGGGAGATGCTACCTGAATCAGGTACGTTAATGGGAGATGCTACCCTTTCTGCACCTGGTAGGTTAGCAGGAGATGCTACCTGCTTCAGGTAGGTTAGCAGGAGATGCTAAGCTTCCTGCATCTGGTAGGATAGTGGGATATGCTAACCTAGCGGGAGATGCTACCTGAATCAGGTACGTTAATGGGAGATGCTACCCTTTCTGCATCTGATAGGTTAGCAGGAGATGCTACCTGCTTCAGGTAGGTCAGCATTAGATGCACAGTGTGGACAGTCTGGGCGTCACTCACCCCGTTTCTCAGCATGTAGTAGTCCAGGGCTTTCCCCGCCTCCAGCCAGATGCCTTTCTTTGGGTCTTCGTCAGACAGGAACAGCCCGTAGTCGTTGGCTGCAGAGAGAAACGGGAAAACTGGGTGAACGCCTGATGCTGAAACATCCAGCTACTAATGAGAGGCTGTGGAGCCAGCAGGGGGAGTCAGTGAGATGATGTTTGCTGATGTCATAAAGTCTGATTATAATGAATTGATGTGATCATACCTCTAAGCTCTAACCGCCATCTAACACACAGACACGCCTGCTCACTAATTTCAAAATAAAGACATATTTATAGATCAGTGGTGTTCAAAGTGGGGCCACCTCTCGCTCTATGGCGACAGTGGTGTTGGGTGCAGGAGTTTGCCCTGCAAGCGGAGGGTTGTCAGTTCGAGCCCCGCCTCCGGCTTTCAGTGTCGTTGTGTCTTTGTGCAAGACACTCCACCCGCACTGCCTACTGATGGTGGTCAGATGGTTTCTGTCAGTGAGCCTCAGGGCAGCTGTGGCTATAATGCAGCTCACCACCATCAGTGAATGAGTGAATGACTGAATGTAGTATATAAGTCCAGACCATATAGGGGTCTGCAGACCAAAATTATCTAATCATTCCTTTTTAGTATCAAAAAACTAAAATCTAAAACTTTTGAATAATTCCTATTACATCCAACTTTTAATATGAGATATTGAGATATGAAAACTCAGGAGATTCTTTCCTCATCTGTGTAGAACCTGCTGACCTTTGACCTTTTCAAACGGCCTGCATGTCTGAGTCTTGGAAGTTCTAAAGTTACTAAATATAAGGAAACCGGGCTTGAGAAGAAGCTAATGATGGAATTGCCCCATACTTGAGCCTAGTCTCCTAGTCTGTGTCCCAATGAAGCTTATTAGATGTAATATCTTGACCTTAAATAGAAGAGAACTCAACTTTTACTGGGTTTGGATCAATCATGGAGTCGGTTAACAGAACATTTCCCCTGATCTCATCTGAACATCCTTCAGTATACTGCAGACATCCTGCAGGTCTGATCATTTTAAGGAGGTCTGCTCCATCATCAGAAACTGCACGATCCTGAACACTAAAACCTTCCTTCAGACTCTAAGTTTGTTGGTGAAGAAGTGAGCCGAACAAGTTGAATCCTTTCCTCTGGGTGAGATCCTCTCCATTCACACAGCAAAAAACATCAAGAAATAAGTCTACATGTCTCACATCAAGTGCATTTTCCCTTAAATAATAGTTCTGCTGCTATAGGCTTAGACTGCTGGAGGACATAGGGACCCCTTTTTCATCATTCTGCTTCATTCTATCTCTATTCTCCCACTCTGCAGAATCTGTTAGTTCAATCTCTAACCTTCTGCTCTCTCTGCTTTTTCTCATAGTAGCTTCATCTGGTCTGTTCCTGTTTGGCTGTGACTCCATCCTGGAGAGAAATATCAGCTGTGCTGCTGCCATCAACACCTTTGTTTCTAGATGTTGGAGCTTGGCCTGTTTTCCAGTGTAGTCCTGTTTCTCTGACTGTGACTAACTGGATGTGCTCTCTTCATCCTCTGACATGGGAGCTGGCTCGGAGCTCGTCTGCCTGGCTGTGTGTTTCCTGGACGGGGCCGCCTGTGGAGCCGGTTGACCTTTTGTATCTATGCTTCTTTTTCTATGTCTGCTTCTGTCTCCTTGAACCCCAGTGGGCCTCAGCAGATGGCCGCTCACACAGAGCCTGGTTCTGCTGGAGGTTTCTTCCTGTTCAAAGGGAGTTTTTCCTCTCCACTGTCGCTACAAGCATGCTTAGTGTGAGGGATTGCTGAAGAGTCAATGAGTCGATGCAATCAGCTGGTTTTCCTTAGATAGAAAACTTTGAATCAATCTGACTGGATGATCTGGTGAACTGGAAAGTGACCTGAGATGACATGATGTGAATTGGAGCTATAGAAATACACTGAATAGAATTAATATGAGTAGGTAAATAGGATGATTTGCCAATGTAATCAGTATTTTTACTCTTGAAATAAGCTAATTAGATAATATGTACTTCAATTCAATTGTTTCTTATTTTAAATGTAAATTGTCTTGTTCCATTGGCAAAGTGTCTAACCTGCCTCCTTAATTCAAGAACAAATGACAGATTAAAAGTTTTTGCGGCGCTGCCTCCGTTACGCTGAACAGAGGAAACAGATTTATCCTGCAGGTGGTTTTAGTTCAACTGAAATTTTATGTCTCAATTTAGGCTCAGGACCTTTTTCTATAATGAAGCGTTGCATAATTATAAAAGCTAGAAACAGAACCTGTAGTTAGCGAAAAACTTTCATCTGTCATTTTGTTGTAGGAAAATATATGCAGAAATATACACTGCTCAAAAACAGAAATGGACACATAAACAACACTATATAACTTTAATTTAATCAAACTTCTGTGAAATCAAATGATCCACTCAGCAGTTAGTGAGACCCATTCAATCTGCAGGTGGGACCACAGACCACCTCCTCAGTCCTTCTGCTTTCTGTCTGATGCTTTGGTCACTTTTGAATGTTGGTGATGCTTTCACACTCGTGGTACAGAATACTGAGTCTAATTCTGACCTGTTTGAGGGACGTTACATCAGAGCTGGATCAGCCTGGAGGGTTTTTATCCACTTAGATCCAAATCCAGGCCTCCATCGGTTCATGATTCCATTGAGGATTTTACTGTGATTTTGTTTTCAGCAGATTTTACTTTGTACAAAGTATTCAGTTAGAATATTTTATTCATTCAGATCCATTATGTCAGTCTTTATTTTTTTAGCTGTATATAAAAAAAAAAAGGAAAAATGTTAGAAAATGTTTCTCCAGTCTGACCTTCTCGTCCAAAGTCATGAAGAAGCACGGCTTTCTAACAGGAGACGATGGAGAACATTTAGAAGTTCTGCTGAATCCCAGCCAACAAAGTTGCTTGTTAAATTACTGGATCATTTAATGGCATGATTGCAGCAACCTTCAAAGCCTGTGGTTACGCCGCAGCCGCAGTGATGAGATCCAAAATGGAGGCTCTAATTATTGGGGTAGGGGGGAAACATGTCAACAGTGCGGCGGTGAAGATAAACGAGACAAAAGATGGTGGCCCTTGTTGTGGTGAGCTCAGAGAGACAATTTTAGCTTCTACAGTCATTTCACAAGCTGGAGACGGGATGGACGGAGCAGAGATGGACGGAGCAGAGATGGACGGAGCAGAGATGGACGGAGCAGAGATGGACGGAGCAGAGATGGACGGAGCAGGGATGGACGGAGCAGAGATGGACGGAGCAGAGATGGACGGAGCAGAGATGGACGGAGCAGGGATGGACGGAGCAGGGATGGACGGAGCAGGGATGGACGGAGCAGGGATGGACGGAGCAGAGATGGACGGAGCAGAGATGGACGGAGCAGAGATGGACGGAGCAGAGATGGACGGAGCAGGGATGGACGGAGCAGAGATGGACGGAGCAGAGATGGACGGAGCAGGGATGGACGGAGCAGAGATGGACGGAGCAGAGATGGCGTTTCTCCTAACAGCCTGAAGGAGCTCAGGCAGGAGCAGACAGAAAACGCTTTTCCTCCTCCAGGACATCAGCAGAAGCGGACTCTGTGGTTTACTGGCCAGTAGAGACAGGCTGCTGGTATGAAGAGTGTGAAATAGCTGACATGCTGCAGCACGTTCTGCAGAGAGCTGATGTTGAAACAGCTGGTGTAAGAGAGCGTAACTCAACATGCTGATCAGATGAGGCGTTAGGGGAGAGGAGGACGATGAGAGGAGGACGATGAGAGGAGGACGATGAGAGGAGGACGATTAGAGGAGGACGATTAGAGGAGGACGATGAGAGGACGATGAGAGGAGGACGATGATCAAAACGCAGAACCGTGCTGCTCTGCTATAGAGAAAAACTCTGCTCATCAGTTTAAGAACGTTTCCTTCAGCGGTTCTCCTGCCCAGAACCTGCTCCGTCTCACCACAACGGGCCCCGATTGGCCGATGGCGGCCATCAACGTCCTGCTCACTGCAGAGCAGTGGTGCAGTCCAGGGTATGCGGCGTATACATCCTTATTCTTCAATCAACACACCTCTAAATCCACCATAATCTGCACCATCTAATAATTGGCTATTACTCACTGCCTGTACGGATTATATTAGTTAGCTGTAGTCATGACGACCAGTAAGCCAATCAGAGGATCATGCTGAGGTTAATTTGCTCACATAATAAATAACATTTATAAGTTTACTTTAAATGATTTACCTTCAGGATTAGCAAAGAATGGCTAATAAGAAGCAAGCTAGTAAAAACAACGCTTTGATTTCCTAATTACAAACATCCTTGTGAATTAGCATTAGCCATCAGTTCGGCTAATGTTAGCAATGCTAACGATTAGCATAAGATGCTGTCAGTAAAGAGGAAGGTGCGTCTTCATCCTTAAAGATGTCGCTACAACTGTGGATGATGACATCACCACGCTAGGTGGGCGTGGCCATTTCGACTGTTGGAGCTCATATATGAGGTTAATAAAATGACAGCACTGGGTCAGGATGATAAATCCCTGTTGGTGTTTTATAAGTTAAATATTGTTTAATTGAATAATTCCAATCATGTGTAACACGTTTATATATCTAATGAGGTACACTAAAAAATATTTAGTTCAATTTATCGAATTTTCAGTGTATATACTTATTTTTATTTTTAGATCTAAGCTGAAATAAGAACAATGATGTCAAATTCACAGAAAAATTTTTTATTTAAATAAATGCTCAATAAAAAACAGAAAGCCTGATGTGTGTTTTCCCTCCATGCAGGCTGCCTGTGTTTCCAGTTAAACCATCAAACTGCTCCTGATTCAGGTCCTTTTAACAGCCGCGGCACTAAATGCTGCAATCAGCTGTTCAAAGAGGCGTTTATTAAAGGAAGTAGTGACTCGCTCTGAGAGAGAGGAGGCGTCATCCATGTGGACGGACTCAGGAATACATCACTCTGCATCCATCCTTATCTCTCACTAGTCTGTGGTTCATTATTTCATCATCCTTCCTCCCTGAGATCAAACAGCAGCAATTAGATGACATTAAGTAAATAAAGGAATTATTGGGTAAACGACAGAGAGGCTGACATGTAACTGGAAAAGCTGGAAAAGCTTCATCCTCCGCATCACAGCCGTTAGCAGCAGAGACGTCTGGAATAAATGTGCTCAGCCTGCAGAGGCTGCTAACAGGAGACAAATACCTGTCCATCTTTGGACGGACGGACATCCGAAAGCTCCGGTTTCAGCCTCACACTGTGTCTCCCACTGTGTCTCCCACTGTGTCTCCCACTGTGTCTCCCACTGTGTCTCCCTGTGTGTGTTTGGGGCGGTACTCACGCTGGCCGAGCTGCGCCTCAGGAACTCTCTCCCTGATGATGCGGCAGGCGTCGTAGACCATGGTGGAGGGTTCAAACTGCATCGTTTTCACCACGTTCCCCACTCCGATTTTCAATGACAGGGCAACCATGATTGCTGCTCTGGACTTCCACCCTCTTCACACCTGTAGACAGAGACACAACAGTTAGCCTGGGAGCCCCTCATCCGTCCACAGCATCCAAACATCAGTTCATTAATCATATTTTACACCCATTAAACCCCACCAGTCCTTCACATCTCCCAGTCTCCCAGTCTAACGGTGCTGTTTATACTGGAACCAAACTTTGAGCTCCTGGATTTAAAAACAACCCAAACAGTCTTTCAGGTGAGAAACAGACCGATATACCGAACACCAGGAGACATGGAGGAGGCTGCAGGAACCGAACCAAAACAGCACAGAGGCTAAACAACCAGAGGAGCCCGTTTAATGGACTGGATGGAATCCAGAGAAGGACAGAACCAGGTAGAAAGAATCACCTCATCCAGGCAGCAGACTCACTGCAGCAGCACAGGGATTCAAAACACACCAACAACGGCTGAAGAAAAAAGGAAATCATGACTTTGGAGTGGCCTAGTCAAAGGCTTGACTTTAGACCTACTGTGATGTTGTAGCCTGACCTCTGTAAATGAGTCAGAACTGGACTGCTGCTGAGGGGCCGTCTGTTATTGACGTTAACCAAAACAAAATCTTAATCTAAAAACTGCCTTTAAATGTCTTTAATGTTCTGAAACATTTAAATGTGACCAAGATGGAAACAGTCATTCAGGGGGCCACAAACAGTGGGCCCCCGACAGCTCAGCTCCTACAGACCTAGTGTCCCGCCTCCTGTTTAACACGGAACCATTTGGATCTAAAATAATAAAATTGTTCATTAAAAAGCAAATGAACAGTTCACTGTAAAAACTGATTTAGATCTTATTTTCTAGCCGGTGAAGATTCTCAGTCAATCCAAAAAAGTTAAAAAACAATTAACTGGACTTTGTTTCCAAGTTTTCAGACATTTCGCTTCCCATCCAGGAAGTGTTTTCAATGTCGGAAATCAAACACCCCCAGACCACATCGGAGCAGAGGGGTGTCTGCAGTTCAATGCAGTGAGGAACGCTCTGATCTTTATATTGGAGAAACGAAACCGTATAATGGCCAGTATAAGGGCCGGTATGAAGTCAAATAACAGAGAACTTTAAAGCAGCTGATGAGTATCTGTTAAAAACATAATTTGGTTGCAGCTGTAAATAACTATTTTTAAAAAGGGAAGTGATGCGCCTAAAACAACCATCAAGACTCTGATGCGACGTGAGAACCGGCAGCTGGGCCAGAGGAAGCCTGTGAGAACGTTTACTGCAGAAACCAGACGTGACCAACCGGCAGCAGAAAGACCTTCCTCTACTCTGGATCTTTATTCACTCAGACGTTGGATCATCCTCACTGCTGAAGGATGATCCAACTCTTCCAGAACTCTGAAATGACAAGCTTGTTGTGAGATCAGATGACCTGATGCCTCTTCCTGTTTCTCTAAAGGCCCTAAAACGCCATAAAAGGGCATCTCAGACATCCGTATCCTCCCAGCTATGATTCAGAGGGGACTGTGGAGTCCTGTCCAAACAGAGCAGCTCTGGAACGAGGACAGACCCTGTTGACTAATCCTAACGCACATTTCTGACTGAGGCACGCCGTTTCAGAGGCAGGGTTTAAAAATGCGCCTCCCTGCTCTTCCTGTTCAATTTAAACACACAGGAAATGTGTCCAAACAACACAAAGTCTGAGAAGCTTTGAAACTGTACTGTTAATATCTCCAGCCGGCCCAGAGGAAGTGCAGGGTCACAGCAGTAATTACTGTAGTTACTGAGGAATGAGGAAGTTCAGCCGCAGTCAACCTTCTGTACTCTGGAACAAACATGAGGAATATTTGCTGGATTTCCCAAAATCTGTATTTTTAGAGAAGCCAGAGAGTTTGGCATCAGAAGCACACACTGAGAGCTGCAGCCTGGCAGTAAGGCCTCTGCAGGGCGAGGAGGCGTCTCCCCTGTTTGGTCTCTGGTTGATTTGCTCCAGCCTCCATAGTAAGGCTGTCAGCAGCAGCCAAACATCCGCTCCATTTCCAGCCCTCTCATTCTGCTCAGCTGTGTCTTTATCTGCGCTCAGAGCGGGACACTTGAGTGACAGCGAGCCGTCATCAGAAAACCACATGCTCCCTCTAAGGACTTATCTTCCTCAGCTTCTTCTGTCCCTGCCGCTCCTTTTAGAGACGCTGGGAATCTGCAGGACAGACGTCTGCTTGTTCCTCGCTGGATCCGTTCAGCAACATCCTGAAGATTCTTCTTTTAGCAGAAAACAGATAAAAGTGTCTTTTAAATGGAGCTGCTGTGTAAGTTCACGGGTGTCGACAGTTTCAGGGTGTTTCTCAATGCGTTGCAGAGAGGATGACAGTGCATCTAGTTTACACCACAGACTTCAGGTTGCATGCTTCACACTTTAGCAACAGCTTCTGAAAAACAGCCACACTGATGAAAACCAGCAGCCATTCTTTTAATAAACCTTTAGTTACAGACGGAGCCATTTTCTCATTTACCAGAGATATTCCTCTTTTTCACAGAGAGATAAAAAATGAAAAATGAGTTCCCATCATTCCTACAGAGTAAAATGTTAGATTTCACTCCGGTTCAAGCTGTGAGGAGGACAGGTTCTCCTTCTTGGTCTTAATCCTGTAACTTTCTCCATTATTTTATGCGAAACAGAAGCTGTATAATTCAATTAAAAACCAAACCAACTACAATGTTCCAGCATTTAAACCAGTAACCACCACCTTCAGTTCCAGCAGTCAGTCTTCCTGAGGTCCCGCCGTGCATCAAATGGAGAACCTGTCAAACCTGAAGGAAAGTTCAGGAGCCTTGAAAGCATCTCAGGCCCATTAACGCGTCTGAGCTCAGGTTCATCCGTGTCCTTTTCTATCTACTGTATGAAATCCAAGTCTGGTAAATCAAATCGGGTCGTTTTCTAGGAG